>NC_060907.1:3197696-3210196 GCF_014805685.1 Silurus meridionalis
CATGATTGTAGACGTAGTGAGCTGAAAGTAAACGAAAGAAGACAAATGAACCATCATTTTTATCCATTCAGTCATTTTTACTCTGCAAACATCAATGACAGCTTAAAATCCTTAATGCTGGGAAGTGACTATTTCAATCTTCACCTCTACATCGTGCACTAACATCTTACACCTGGACTATCACTTACATACTACAGCTACTACAGTACAGTACTACAGTATGAAGTGTATGTTTGTAGATCAATGCAAATATGACAATAATCTCAATTAAGTGCGAGAAAGCAACGTTTTATGTACTGCCAATGGAGCAAATAAACACGCTGATACCCTGTTCCTCTTCCTGTACTTCTCTGCTTCTCTAAATACACAAATGATTTACACTGAGACACACAAACACACTCCTACTTATCATCTGTCTGCATTGTGCATCTTATCAGCAATGGCTGTTTAACTGCTCTATAGCTGCCTCTGCTCTGCCTCTTATATATATATATAGTTGAAATGCAAAATATAAAATTGCTGGTTGTTTTTTGCATTAATGCAGTTTATTATCGTTAACATTTTTAAAACAATTGTAAATAAAATGGTAAAAAAAATTATATTAATGTATATATATATATATATATATATATATATATATATATATATATATATATATATATATATATATATATATATATATATATATTAATTAAACTAATACAATTT
Organism: Silurus meridionalis; assembly: GCF_014805685.1. Lineage (NCBI taxonomy): Eukaryota > Metazoa > Chordata > Actinopteri > Siluriformes > Siluridae > Silurus > Silurus meridionalis. Next base: position 3,198,405 of record NC_060907.1, read on the forward strand.
AACATAAAAAAACTATTACTCGGTTGATTAATATATACAACTATATTTTAAAATATTACATTTAAAAATAAAATAGAATAAATAGAATTAATTCAAAATTTTCTTTTATTATATTGATTTCAATTGGCACAAATTTGAATAGGAAATTTATTAAATAAAACGAAAAAAAAATTTCACTTAAAATGTTTACATTTGTTAGACCCCATTTGGGTAATACAGAAGTGTTCGTAAGTGTGTGTGTGTGTGTGTGTGTGTGTGTGTGTGTGTGTGTGTGTTCACTCAGAATACGGCATCTCTTGAGCAGTTTGATCTGTTAAAGACTCTGGGAACAGGCTCGTTTGGCCGCGTGATGCTGGTCAGACACCGGGAGAATGGCCAACACTATGCCATGAAGATCCTCAACAAGCAGAAGGTACCTTCAGCGTAACATCTCCAACTTACAAGATATCAGATACTGATACTGTCCAACCATTCAAACAGTCCCCTCCAGCCTGGATAAAGAGATAATACCTTGATTTTTATATTCAACACACTCCCTGTACATGTATTCTAAACCAGGAATCCAGACTGTATGAATATGCAAATTAGAAGCATATAGCCCTGCCCACATATTGCTTAAACCCTTGTTCCATGGCTTTCATTTGCATATCAGAACCTGATTGGTTTTTGTAGTTTATGATGCAATAACACTTATCAGCCATCTCTCTCTCTCTCTCTCTCTCTCTCTCTCTCTCTCTCTCTCTCTCTCTCTCTCTCTCTTGTTCACTTTCTTTTCCTCTTTTTTACTTTTGCTATCTCTCTCTCTCTCTCTCTCTCACTCTCTTGTTCACTTTCTTTTCCTCTTTTTTACTTTTGCTATCTCTCTCTCTCTCTCTCTCTCTCTCTCTCTCTCTCTTTTATCTCTCTTGCTCTTTCTCTCTCTCTCTCTCTCTCTTCTCTCTCTCTTTCATCTCTCTTGCTCTTTCTCTCTCTCAGGTAGTGAAGCTGAAGCAAATTGAACACACTCTGAATGAGAAACGCATCCTGCAGGCAGTCAGCTTTCCTTTCCTAGTACAGCTCGAGTTCTCCTTTAAGGTGTGTGTGTGTGTGTGTGTGTGTGTGTGTGTGTGTGTGTGTGTGTGTGTGTGTGTGTGTGTGTGTGTATGGTCTCTAAGGTTTTATAGAGACTCTAATGTGTATTGAGCATGGTGTTATAAATAATGTGTGTGTGTGTGTGTGTGTGTGTGTGTGTGTGTGTGTGTGTGTGTGTGTGTGTGTGCGTGTGTGTGTAGGATAACACTAACCTGTACATGGTGATGGAGTATGTTCAGGGAGGAGAAATGTTCTCACACTTGCGCAGGATCGGCAGGTTCAGGTGATTTAATGCAATTTTACACATTTGAATTTTTTTTTTTGCATACATAATAAATGATGTTCCTTTTAATGATCACCTTTCCCAGTTTTAAGCGAATTTGCTGTGATCTTTCTGTCCACCTTTTAACTACGAAGACTAAACCAACTTTAATTTAAAAAATGATCTCTCTCTTTTCTGTTTATACAGCGAACCTCATGCTCGCTTTTATGCATCTCAGATAGTTCTGACGTTTGAGTATCTTCACTCTCTGGATCTCATCTACAGGATCTGAAACCAGAAAACCTCCTCATCGACCAGCAGGGCTACATACAGGTCTCATTTCATTATTCTCGAAACCCGTATTAATCATAGTTAATGTTGCTTTAAAACCAAGATCACGGAATTACGTGACAGTTAATGAAGGATTTTTCTTCTGTTTTCCACTCCGATCACAGGATTTAGTTTAAATATGAAATTCTCATACTGCTGTCACAGTATTGACAGAATGACACTTGACACTTGAATTATCTGTCAAGCGAAATGTGCATTTGGTCAGTATCATTTATTCCATTAGGCAATTTTTTTAAATCGAGACCTTGATCTAGATTCGGTCCCAGATATTATGTAACTATACATTATTGTAAAATAAACAAATGAATAAATAATTAACAAGGACACCAAACTGGTTTTGTTTTAGTCAATCGAACATCCAGTCACTGCTACTTTTACTCCTGGTCATTGTTTACTTTAACAATGTCTGGCAATTGACATGTTTCATTATGGATATACAGTCAACCCCCGATAATTCACGGCTTGGGAAAAATCCCTGGGTTGTCCTTTGGAACAACCAAAGTTGCGGATTATTTCAAAATTGTAACTATTTTCACTAACAAATTTCAGAAAATTTTTGAAAACACATTATTGTATTAAAGTGACATAGTGTCCAGATGAGTTTACTAACATACCATAAGGGCTGCGGGGGTGCGTCCAAAATTCGCAGCTTTTTGGGACATAACCTCCGCAAGTTCCGGGGGACCACTGTATTGTTTTGCATGTTGTTTATTATTACGAAACAGAATCTTAAATAATAAAACGATGTTTAGTATCTGTCAGTGAGCGAACAGTCGGATCGGGGACACGGCATGTTTCAAAAACATATATCCATCTTTTTTTTATACATGCTAGATTTTTTAATCACGATAAATAAACAACTGAAGCCACCCAGAAGCTGCTTAGTATTTTACAAGTACACTTACGGGACAAAAAAAAAGGCAAACAGAGAAAATAAACAAAATAGCTAGCTAGATGATGTTTGCGAATGCTAGCTAGCCAAAGTGACCAAATTTAAGAACCTTAGATGATATCAACAAATCTAGCTTGCTAATGTTAGACAAAATGTATAATGAAAACTGGCTATTCACAGTAGTAGAGAGACATTAGATTACTGTTTCTTGGTTTGATTTTGTTTGTTTTAATCTACATTGTATGTTAAACTATTTTGCACGTCATAGGAGGATAAACAAAAAAAAACAGGGACTAACCAGGGGTGGGTATTTATGATACATGTATTTTAAACACGTATTTTGAATATAAAATGGGATTTAGTCATTTGTATTCGAGAGGGTTGATGAAAATGGCTTTGTATTTAATATCAACATACTTTTTTGTATTTCTGAAGTTTTAAAACACTGTAAAATACTTTGTAAGAAGTTCTACATGATGACATCATAAAACTGAGGCCTCAGATTGGATTCATCTATATGAAAGAAGGTGGTGAGGAAACCTGAAGGCTGCCAGCTTTCAAATAGGCATCCGATGATCGATAAATAAATATATAATTGCCGAATATTGTTTTCTAAACAAAGTAGCTGTTTAGTAGGATAATGATTTTGCAGATTGCTTGAATGACACATATTATAATTATTATATTTATGATCAACAATCAAATGATGTAAGAGTTAGAAAGTAGTTGCCATGAGTGCAGGTGCCATGCAGGTGCCCTTCGTTACCAAACACCAAGCAACTAAATTACGATACAATCATGAGTCATTCGCAAACTGTTCAACAATTAATGTGTTGGTTACGTTAAAACTAACCTTCATCAGGAAGATCACAGGGAAATTGTATAGAATATTTGATCTGTTAACTGGTTCCATGTGTCAGATTTATTGTGTGACTCCGTCAGAGAAAAGCTGTGGCTATCAAACATTGTTCACTAAATCGTCTGGGTCGGTGTGTAATGGTGAAGAGATCAAACAGACCAACTGATGGAAGAAATTTCATGCTTCCTTGTAGAAGTATTTTTTTTTTAGTATTTTTCAAATTCAGTAGTTTATTTTGATACATAGTGTGGCTGCTGTATTTAGTAGTTTATTTTTGCAACACTTGAAGTTAAGGTATTTGGTATTTGAAAATACATTTTGACGATTCTTTGCCCAACCCTGAGTCTGAGCAGCTGACTGCTGATCTCTATGTGAAGTCAACACTTGTATATAGTGTAACAACTAAAGGTAGGCAAAGAAGTGGCTATGTTTGTTTTGGGGGTCTTTCCATGGAAGAGAAAGGAATCCATATTTACGAAGGTGTTTTGGTTTTTGCGTTCTGAGATGAAGCTTAGTGGATCAGAATAGTGTTACGATGTGTATGTGTGTATGTGTGTGACAGGTGACAGACTTTGGCTTTGCGAAGCGTGTTAAAGGTCGCACATGGACACTGTGTGGCACACCTGAGTACCTGGCTCCGGAGATCATCCTCAGTAAAGTAAGTGCCATTTTTATGCAAATTAGGAATGATGCAAATTTAAACGAGTGACTTATAATAATTCGTTTGGCACGTGTTGTCTGATGGTATTTTTATTGCCCAGGGGTGTAATGTTACACAAAATGCCCCATTCGGTACGTACCTCAATTTTTTATTTACGGTTTGGGGTTGGGGGGGGCGTTGTCAAACAAACAAACCTGCTTGTCGTTTTTATTATAAATATTTGTGATTATCAACATTTAAACATTAAAAATATTTTACGATATTTTAAATAAAATGCCTGCCAGGCATTATAATGATATAAAATTATATTATATATAAAATAATATTTATAAAAAAAAATGTATTTAATAAATGAATTTAATGCAATACATTTTTTATGATATTGATATTGAGTAATTAATAAAATTGACACAAAATACATTGATTAAATAAAATTAAATTATTGAGTGTGTGTGTGTGTCTGTGTGTGTGTGTGTGTGTGTGTGTGTGTGTGTGTGTGTGTGTGTGTGTGTTTTACATTTAATCTAAAATTTTCTAAAGATTGCTATTTAAATGCTTCTATTTAAATCTCTTTGTTCCTTCCATCCTTCATTCATTTACTCATTTAAAACGCTAAAGAACCTAAAGAACCTTAGCCGCTAGTCACTCCACTTACTGGTTAGCGGCTAATACTAGCGTTAGCTTTTTTATGCATATGCAAAACAAATTGCGTTATGGACCGAGAAGCCACAGTGACACTGCGCTAACATTAGTTTCTTTTATACCCCTGCCATTGTTATGTATGTTTTCAATTTGATAATAATAAAAAAATGTTTTCAAAGTGCAAGGCAGAGACAGAACAAACTTGCGGTCCGACGCTTAATATGTTCCTGAGGTAACTTAGATTGTAACTATGTTCCACACGTAAAAAGGATTGCGTTCAAATGTTGCATCCGAAAGCCCTGTAGCAAAAAAAGTTTGGTACGGATACATGTGCCGGTACATCCTATGAATAGCTTGTTTACTTTTAGTTCCTAATGGTAGGTGGTACCAAATTACCACCTGACACACAAAAACTGAACAATATCATGGTGAACTCAACTAATCCTGTTGGCTTGTACTTATCGTTTAATGTTTTTAGAAATACTACCAAAAGAATTCATTCATAAAGCTTGCTTGATTGTAGATTAGGTTGGTTTTACCTCTGGTGGTGTGTTGCTGGTGTGCTTAGCTTGCTTTGCTAATTTTTTAAGGCGAAAATCTGTACCTAACATGTACAAGTCATACATGCTGATTAGTGCTTTATTTTATTTAACTAGTTATTTCTGTGTGGAACCTGAAGCCTAAAGTGGTTTTCTGCTGTTGTAGCCCATCAACCTCAAGGTTTGAGGCTTTGTACATGCTTAGATGATTTTCTGCTCACCCCACTCTGGGTAAGAACGACTAGTTGATGATATGATCTCAATGGGGAATGAAATATATAGTATCTCAAATAATCACATAAATGGGGTGAGCATAAAATCACCTCAGCATCGAACCTTGAGGTCTACCGCTCATTTAGTCAATGCTTTTTTGTTTTCCGCATATTGTGTGTAAACTGTCAAGATGATTGCGTGTGAAACTCACAGGCGAACAGCAGTTTCTGAAAAGAACGTTAAAATATTATTTGAACGAAGCCGAACGTGTTCTGGCCACGCTCTCGCAGGAAAACAGGAGCAGCCACTACACACAAGACAATTCACAGACAACACGTGTGACTTGTCAGTTAGCAGGAAAATAGTGTTTTTGTCACTCATTCTCTCCCTCATGTCCTCTCTCAGGGTTATAATAAAGCAGTAGACTGGTGGGCTTTGGGAGTGCTGGTGTACGAGATGGCAGCCGGGTATCCCCCGTTCTTCGCAGATCAGCCAATCCACATCTACGAGAAGATCGTCTCAGGAAAGGTGATGACCAAAAAAATCTCTTGTGCTGCTTAGAAAAACCTCCATCTATTAAAGGCAGGTATTTGATAGGGTCTTTGCAGAACTTACAGTGTGTGTGTGTGTGTGTGTGTGTGTGTGTGTGTGTGTGTGTGTGTGTGTGTGTGTGTCTGTGTGTGTGTGTGTGTGTGTGTGCAGGTACGTTTTCCCTCACATTTTAGCTCAGATTTGAAGGAGCTCCTGCGCAACCTGCTACAGGTCGACCTCACCAAGCGCTACGGCAACCTGAAGAACGGCGTCAACGACATTAAGGGTCACAAGTGGTTCGCCACCACAGACTGGATCTCTATCTACCAGAGAAGGGTAAGAGACATAGACATACAAACACACACACATATATGTATATACACACACATACATATGGCCAACACCTCCTTTACTGTAAATGAGAAAATCAAGGCCAAGTCTCCTTCACTAAAACTAATACAGACGCCACGCCTCCTTCACTGAACCTGAGACACAAAAGCCACACCTCCACAACTACAACCGAGCCCCATAGGCCATGCCTCCTTCATTGATACTTATACAGAGGCAATGCCTCCTTCACTGAAAGAAATAGAGGCCACGCCTCCTTCACTGAACCTGAGACACAGAGACCACTCCTCCACAACTACAACTGAACCCCAGAGGCCATGCCTCCTTCACTGAACCTGAGACACAGAAGCCACACCTCCTTTACCAAAACTGAGCCCCAGAGGCCATGCCTCCTTCACGGATACTTATACAGAGGCAATGCCTTCTTTACTGAAACAAATAGAGGCCACGCCTCCTTCACTGAACCTGAGACACAGAGACCACTCCTCCTTTACCACAACTAAACCACAAAGGGCATGCCTCCTTCACTGAAAACCAATACAGAGGCCACTCCTCCTTGACCAAGAATGAGCCCCAGAGGCCATACCTCTTTCAGTGAAACTAATACAGAGGCCACGCCTCCTTCACTGAACTTAAGACACAGAGGCCACACCTCCTTCACTGAACCTGAACCCTAGAGGCCACGCCTCCTTCACTGAAACTAATACATGAGGTCACACCTCCTTTACTGACATTAACTTAGAGGTCATGCCTCCTTCACTAAAACTGAGACACGTAGGCCATGCCTCCTTCACTAAAAAGGGTGTGTCTCTGTGTGTGTGTGTGTGTGTGTGTGTGTGTGTGTGTGTGCGTGCACTTTTTTAGGTGGAGGCTCCATTTATCCCTAAGTGCAGGGGTCCGGGGGACACCAGCAACTTCGATGACTATGAGGAAGAGGAGATCCGGGTGTCCCTCACCGAGAAGTGCGCTAAAGAGTTCGCCGACTTCTAACACGCCCGAGCGAGTGAGCGAGAATTAGCATGATGGATGTTTTTATTTCTGTTTGTAGAATCAGTGCGAGCAGCTACAAGGGGTCCAGCGACGAGCCGGAAAGGACAGACACCGTTGCCTTCGTCATCCCGTTTCCTCGTCCACGTTTAGCACGTCAACCCTTGCTTTTTTTTTCAGTGCACGCGCTGTGTCCTCACGGCGACAGAGACACGCTCAACTAGACCAGTCCTCTCCTCTGGGAGCGCTCAACTCCACCCACTTACTCCACCACAGACTGTTGCATAACAAATTAATGCTTTGTGTTCTTTTTAGGCCTGTGCATCGCTGTACTGTTCTCGGTGCGTTGAAAGGATGATGGTGAGAAAAAAGCCATGATTCAATAATGTTTATAGTGTCAAGTATAGAGCTAATTACCATATTATTATTATTATTATTATTATTATTATTTGTCCCTGGATCTTCCTACGTCTTGGTGTGCACATCAACCAGTCAGCAAAGTGTCACATATGAAAAAGGTGGCATAAGAGCAGAGCCAGTTGACGGGGGTTTGACGTCTTTTTAGATGAAAAATGTTTTTTGACACCGGAGCACGTGAGCGTGTGCACTCGGCACCCTTTAACATGTGGGGAGGATAAGATGTTTTGTTTATGTTTTTTTGTTTTTCGAGCACAGCTGTTTTAGTTTCAGGAGGTTAAAATCCATTTTTCGATTCTATAAACACAGGTATAAATTTTTTCCTAAATTTATTCGTACGTTCCACAAGTTGTGATGTCGCAATCGCACATAGTCTGCTCTATTCACGTTACAAAGTTATTTGTGCTGTTTTTTAGGCTGCTTTTACACTTGCCGTTTTCTAACATTTCAAGTAAAAAGTCACCGGATCATTTGGTCAGTATTGTTTAATGCTGGCATTATAATGGTATCCGAATGTGTGAACATACAGGATATTACTCACTTCCCTGTTCATGCTAGTGGTGGCTAATTAGCTAGATTGCTCTTCATTGCTTCTTTTTTGCTTTCGAAATTCTTTTTTTTTTTCAGCAACAAAGACCAATAGATGACTAGGTCTTTGCCTTCACTGTAGCTTTGAAGGCAGAAAAGAAATCAACCGAATCTCCTCGTATTCCTGTATTTGTTTGAAAGTTCTATTGTGACCAGAAAAACGTGAAAAGGGGGGGAAAAAAACGTGAGAACGGGCGAAAGCAGCCTAATTTATTTACTTAATAAGCAATATTTTGAAACGAGTTGCGCAATGCCGCGGGCTATCGACGTTCAAATAACCGCGAACGGCAATCGGATCGGTGTCACCAAACACAGCTCAGGTGAGCACACGTATACAGGCTTGGCTCTCTTCTTGTACACGTTTTTTGGAGGATGTTAGTCTTCGCTGTCCAGGATCGGATAATTGGGGTCTATGGGAAAGAAATGCAATTGAGCTATGTTTGTGCCTTCAAAAGAAACTTTTATTTGCTGTTTCATGTCGTATATATATATAAAAAGGCAGTAGCACGTAGTTTTAAAGCGTCAACATATCGGTGCAGTCGCCGGGGTGCTGGAAGTCATGACCAGAGTTCCCGTGTAACCGCGTCTGAGAAACAGCAGAGCACAAATGTGAAATTGAATGGAATGACGCTAAGACTGAAGGCCGTTATGAGCAGCACTACACTGGGAAGTTAAACAGTGTGCGCTTTCTGAAGGTGTTTTGTTTTATGTAGAACCTTTAAAGAATCAGTTTTAACCAGGTAACCTGCTGCTAAGCTTAAGCAGATCGACAAGAAATGATGGAAAGACCTTGCCGGCTCAAACACAGGAAACCGTGTGCTGCTTTGAATCACTTTCTCTTTATACATGCTGAACCGCTGTGGTTTCACCATTTAGTGAAGAGCGCTGACCTGAAAATCCAATCAAACTATCCTCAGGTTATCCAGCGTCTGTAGATCAGAGTGTAGACAGAGTAGGTGTGAGCATGTCGATGCAAATTTGGGCATCGGGAATTTTTTCATGAGAGGAAAAACAAGGGACATTTACATGCAACGAAATAATCCGTTAGTAACCAGATCGAAAAGCCCAGATGGTGTAAACACCTTGATTGATCTGAGCGAAACTGATGCATTAGCGCTGATATAAAACTGATCGCCACATGATCGTACGATTTGATTCATTTCCCGATTCAGATTCGAGAATCATTTTGTACGTGAGCAACACAATGCAGCGTTGTGTGTGCGATGCCTTGAAGTGGAAAGAACTGTTCAGACGTTGATAAACAGTACATCTGGAATATGTGATTTGGTTCGAGTTGAAAAAAAGCATGAAAACATTCCCACCTGTGGGATCCGGGGCGTGGTTTTGAAAGTGGGCGTATTTTTGAGTCGATATATAAAAGCCATCAGAAACCCATTTTCTTTGGTCGGCTGAATAACTGGAGCGAATCTGATGTGATTTTTTTTCGACACGTCCACGTTTATAGAACCTTTAAATACAATTATTCAGTGTGAATAGTGTTCAGGTTTGGGTCGATACGGGTTTAAGGACGAGCCCACCGGTCCACAGACGGCTCTTCCTCCGGGTGCAGGAACCAGCCGTAGATATAAAGTCACTTAGTATTTCTGGTGCGTTATTTACATTCAGGTGCCCGAGCAAAAAAAAAAAAAAAAAAGCAATTTGACTGGCATTTGAATGATTGTTAGAGGTCTACTCCAATGTTATGCCAAAACAAACATCTTTCTATCTTTCTACAGTGGAGCCCATCGGCGTGTATCTCTCTTCCCATTTTTTAACTCCATAAATCGTTTTTCTTTCAGCTGGTAAAGTCTGTTCTTCCTCGGCAGACGGGTAAAGCGAAACCGGCTTCTTTTTGGGGTGTTCTGAATTTTGTAATACTCAAGTCTGTTAGCTCTCCAGACACTGAAGGAAGGCTCTGGTGATATTTTGCACCACAAGCATCATTCCAATAAAGTTTTACTTGTGTAAATACCACATGTGTGAGGCCTTTTTTGTTTGGTTTTTATCATTTCTCATTTAGTCCTCATTTGCTCTTACCATGACCTCCACTCTTCTGGGTAGATGTTCCACCAGATTTTAGATTGTGCTTGAGAAAATTTCAGCCACAAGCGTGTTAGTAAAGTCAGGTACTGATGCAGGTGAGGGTCATTTGCTCTTACCATAACCTCCACTCTTCTGGGTAGATGTTCCACCAGATTTTAGATTGTGCTTGAGAAAATTTCAGCCACAAGCGTGTTAGTAAAGTCAGGTACTGATGCAGGTGAGGGGAGGAGGCCTGGGGTGCAGTCAGAGTTAACATTCATGCCATTTAAAGGTGTTCAATAGGGTTGAGGTCAGAGCTCTATAGCGGGAGATCTTCCACTCCAACCCATGTTAATGATATTTTCATCGAGCTGGCTTTGTAAACAGGGGAATTAACATGCTGGAACAGGTTTGGGCCTCCCAGTTTAAGTGAAGTTTCGTTTGTTTCACTGAGTTCTCTCGATCTACCATTAAGCCCTGCAATGATGCTTCATCACATATTCATTCAGAAACAGTTCACGTGCTTTCAAGCACCACTGTCTAGAGTTTCTTCTCAGGATTAAGTTCCTGGATGAAAGGTGCATGGCTTCTATACATCTACGAAGCTTTGTGTACTGAAGTCCACTTGTTGAACTTCTTGCTTTCGTGTTACCACATCAGACATCCTATGCAACCGTGCAGTTTGGGTTCGAAACACATACAGCTGGAAATGTCTGGTGTCTCAATACTTTTCTCCATATAGTGTATTTGGACACTTCGATGAAAGCTTTCTGGGAAATAACAATCCTAAAACACTTGATGCCTTTCAGGAATCTTCAAAGTGCTAATTAGAACAATTTTAGGTTTAGCATGGCTGAACATCTTTATTTATTGATTTTTTTTTCATGGCATCAATTAATCACATTTACCATCACATCTGTATATGTTTGTCCCTCATACTGTTTCCACACACTTATAGAATGTATCTGTATGCTGCAATTTTAGAGTTTCCCTTGACACAAAGATTGCCAAACACTTTTCCAGTATGACGATGCCCCTGTAAATAAAGCCGACCTCCATAAAGACACGGTGTATTGTGTTAAGATTGGAGTAAAAGAACGCAATTCGACCTTACTGAACACTAAACAATGAGCTGGAACACTGAGTGGAACCCCAGACCTCCACACTCCAAAGCTCCTGTTGATGACTGGTAATAACTAATCCCCACAGCAGCATTCCACTGGTCCACACCATCTAGTAGAAAGCCATCTCAGACAAATGGAGCTAATTGTAACAGTGACAGGGGGGATTGCTATATTGTACTACAGTTTTGCATTTTTCTTCATCAGTGAAAAGCTGATCACTTTAACAATGGTGAAACTAGAATAATTGGGTATCTGGTGTCTACATCAGGGTGGGTTCTCTTAAGG